>NW_027140696.1:207500-212214 GCF_036365525.1 Heterodontus francisci | reverse complement strand
TCATCAGACATCGATTTACATATTCAAAGGCCCCACTGCCTGCTGCCCAGACATGGGGCCTCCCATAGCTGGCATGGGTGGGACTGGAAAGGGTTTCGAGATTGGGATTAGGATTGGGATCAGGATCGGGATCGGGAATGGCGTGCTAAGCTTTCCCTCACCCTTTCAGAGGCGCTAATGGTCCCGTTTCCACCCAGCAGCTTTGATGAAAGTTTCCCTCAATATCTCAATGCTTGCAAAGAAGTTTAGTTTTGAGTTTTTGTACTCTAATATAATTGTTATATGTGAAGCCACATCCAGAGTGTTCCAGAGCACAAAATCATCTCAAACCATTTCCATTTATAAATCAGGTACTTACTGTAGCTGGTCTCCTGGTCACTATCCTAGAAATAAAAGAGATCAGAGATATGTTGATTCTTCCTGCATTTATTTGTTGACTGCCCTGTTGTTAAATTCATTAGGACTGTCCATTGTAATCCACTAAAGTGAACCCCCTACCCCAGTGCAGTGACAGCAAGAGAATTACTCCCTCACACCCACTCTCCCGGCCCATTGAAACAGCATCTTATCAAGTAACACGTCGGGCAGGAAAACTAACTCGAGTTCAATCTGATGGAGCAGTGTCAGCGTCTGATGTTATATTGAGAACTCCTAATTGCTTGGAACATTGACCTTTAGCCACTTAGAACCACATTTGATTTATATGATGCATTTGATTGGTTGTTAACTAAATTTCATTACCTGTAAAAATGGGACCAATGAAAAACTACCATTTTGTTAAAAACAACCAATCAAATTGATTCTTTCAAATTTATTACAGGTACACAACAGTTAGCGGGTTTTAATTTTACAAAACCGAATTCATTAGTCTGGTCATTTATGGCTGGCACCAGAAAAAATGACCATGAAATCTGCTGGACCGTCACAAAACCCCAACAGGTAGACTAGTGCCTTTCAGGAAAAGGACCTTGCCATCCCTACCTGGTGTGGTCTCCTCGTGACTCCAGTCCCACACTCCTTGGCTGGCTCTTAATGCACTCAGGCCAACTAGAGATGGGCAATAAAATACTGACTGGTCAGGACTACCCACACCCAGAAATCATTGAAAGGAAATATGTGAGCAGGAATCAATTCCTCTTGAAGAGGAGAGAAGGTTGTGGTGGAAAATTTACAAAAAGAGTGAAGATGTTATTCCCAATGTTACAGTGGCTTTGCTATGACAATATTGAAACTTTCATCGCAATTGTTCATTTGACAACAACTAAACTTAGTAGGCCCAAAAGACAGGGGGAGGAATGTGCTGGCCAGCAGTTTAAGGGTTAACACCCTTGGTGTAATTCCCCTGAACAACTACAGAACAACATGAACAGTAGGGAAAGTGTCAACCCTCAAAGGGTCACCACCTCATACCATTTCTACATTAAAATGCTAATTAAATTTTGAAAATAAATCATTTATTAAATTAAAACTTACATTTTGCGGCTGGCTGCTATCAGTTGGAGCCTAGTGGGGAAAAGAAGAGTGAAAATGTACACAGATTATCTGAATCCGTCATAAACATGTTCGCAAAACACTTGGCTGAGCAATAGAATCTGGTTTGATTAACCAGTCATGTGATCAGAGATATCTATCAATTGTCAGTACAAGATGAGATGGATGGAGTGATCAATACAGCTGACTGATTAGATTGAAATAACAGACAGATTGACACATTGTGTTCCGTACTTGGTTAAGAGTCTTAAACATTCACTAAGTTCTGAATGAAATATTTCAAGAGTAGTTGATAGATCCAGAGTTCATTCCCAGTGTAATACTTACACTCATTTACAGCAACCCCTCCCTCCCTGTATTCCTTCCCTTCCCCTACACTCCCTCCCTCCCCCCCAGCCTCCCCTGTACTTCATCCCTCCCTGAACCCCTCCCTCCCCAGTAACCCCTCCCTTCCTTCCTGTACACCCTCCATCCCTCCCTGTACCCCCTCCCTCCCTGTACTCTCCCCTGCCCCATATCCATTCCCCCATACCCTCCCCCTGTACTCCCACCCTTCCTCCAGTATCCCTTCCATCCTCCTGCCTGTCACTCCCTCCGCCCCTGTACTCCCTCTCTCTCCCGTACACCTTCCCTTCCCCACACTTCCTCCCTCCCCCGTACCCTCTCCCTCCTGCTGTTACTCCCTATGTCCATTAACTGGATTTTAATGAAACTAACTGTATTTCATCAGCCACACAAAACCTCTGCTTTTGAATTACAAGTTATGTAAATTATGTATATGTCAGAGTAATATACATCCCAGAGGTTATAGGGTTAGTAGCTGGCACCTTATCACCATATGACAGGTGTCACTTTGGGTGTCTCTTTGCACCCACCCCAGGTAGGGGACAGGGTCCCCTGGGTGACCTTTGTAGGCGTCTCACCTGCCTCTTTCTCGAGGTCCCAGGCCAGGTGCTGAGTGGGACTCCTGCCTGGCCTCAGAGCGGTCAGTGTGCCTCATCTCACTCCGTATCCGGGCCTCCACTGATAGTCCCGACATAGGGAGTCTCCATTCCCTGGTCATTGTTTAGGCTTGCTTAGAGATGCACAGAGACTCTGCCCCTGATAGGTATGCAGGAATGTCCTGGAAATGGAGAGTCCTGCCAGGAGCAGATGGAATCTATTTTCCTGGGAAATATGTCGATCAGTCTCCCACTGGATTTATGATGGGAGGCCAGCAAATTCCCAAGGAATTTTGGGGCCATAATGTTTTTCACATGACACTGAACAAGCTGAGCAAAACCAAGGTGTAAAACTCTTTGTACATCAGTGTCATTGACAAGAAGACAGCGACTGAACTCAAACCCCTGTCTTCCTGCCATCTTCTGTCAGAAACACTCAGTTAATTGGCTCATCATAAAGTTAAAAACTTCCAATAGAGTGAAATCTCCTTGTATTGAAATAATGTCCATTTGAAAGTAGCTTCTCTGTTTACAAATTATAAAGAAAGTAAATTACCAGAAGTTTCTCTTCCTTCTCCAGCCACTTTTTATCCTCCAGCATCTCTCGTTGTTGCTGTCTGATTCGCTCCTGGAGTTTGACCTGCTCCATCTCCCTGAGTTTCTGTGCCTCTTCTTTGCTCTCAATCTCACCAATAAGATCAGCTTCCTACGAAACCCAGGAAACGAATCAGGTTTGTTTACAAACAAGTAACGGCAAATGTTTTCATTGGAGACTGAGTAGCTCTGTGGTGTCTCCTCGGAGAGATAGCCCAATCTAACAACATCCTTTCCCTGTCAGCTGCAAACATCCCGAATTACATCCGGACAATACAATGGATAGATGCACAGTACGGTGCATTGCTCAACTGTACAGATTAGGAATGAGCTCATATTCCATGCTGTGCTTTGTGATCTTTGCTGAGATTGTGCTAATAGCTGCACATTGCCCTCTGAACCCCAATATAGAGAGTGAAAACTAAAATACACTAAAGTTCTCATTTTCCAATAACCTCCTCTCCCACAGTGAAACTCTGGGGGGAATTTTATGCTCTCCCCAAGGCAGGTTTGAAGGGGGGGACTCCGCCACCTTCCTGCCTCCACTGAAATTAAGTTCGGGGCGAGGAGACCCGGTCTTCCTGCCCGCCACCAATTGAGGCCCTTAATTAGGCAATTAATGCACAATCAGGGGACTCTCCTCTCCACCGCAATTAGCTAAGCAGTGGGTGGGCCTGTAGCCGCATGGGAAGCATGGGAAAAAAAACAGGTGGGTTGCTTGCTGGGTCTGGGTGAGGTGCGGGAAGTGGGTGGGGGGGGAGGCGGGGGAGGGGAGGGTCGCTGAGAGCCACCACCCGCCCTTGCTGCAGACCCCCCTACACCCACCTCCTGTGTGACCCATTCCCACCCTGATCTACCTGTGGCCTGGGGTTCAGCACCGCTCCTGGGCCTCGGGTGGGTGTTCCACCAGCAGCAGCCACCGCCTCCTTGGTAACACTGCTCAGTTAAAGAGCTGACAGCCTCTGATTGGCTGTCAGCTCTCCGAGGGCGGGACCTCCTTGATCCCATGCCTAATTGGCACTTGATTCGGTGGGCCTCCCACAGAAGGGGCAACGCGGGATTCTCGGCGGTGCTTTTGACAGAGGTTGAGACCCCCATTGCCCAGGTAAAATCCCGGCCTCTGTCGAAGCAGACATCAATGGCACCAGCTTAGCTTCAACACCCCACATGACTGACTGACCTGTTGATGCAGAGGGGGTAAGTTTTGACAATTGCCATTTGGGTGATAACTCATTTGACTGTCCAATGCAGACTCACCCCGTCTTTGTCCGCGTTCCGCCAGATTAATCAGCCAGGCTGGGAAGATGAAATTTACCCCCAAACTTTCTGGAACCCACAGGCCACAGAATCCCCGCCAGGAGTTCAAATCAACATCAACATGATCAACAGGACCACAAGCTTGAGTTCCAAGCTTGAAAATCAGTCAGCATCTGGTCTTATTTTTAAATGTACATTCCCATCAAACTCATGGCAATTAGACAGGACAGAAACTGACATAAAAACCAAACCAAACATTAAAGAACATCTCAGGACTGAACAGTAACATTAGGAGGCAGATTCCAATCAAAGAAAACTTGATGAGGAAATAAATTTTACTCATTTTAAACATCAAAGCCACCCCAGGCTGCCCGCTTTCCCTCAGTGGGGAGCACTTTTACTTCTCAGTCCGAAGCTGCATTCCAGAGACT